>NC_141695.1:721293991-721301491 GCF_964263255.1 Lissotriton vulgaris
CCGATGTGTCAGGCTCCACGCTGCAGGATCCGATTGTAGCACATAGGGCTCCACCTCCCGACCACACCAACACACTGATGAAAAAGCACAGTGTGTTCGAGGGATAGGGCGAGGGAAAAAATAGAACAAGGAGGGGACGGAAGGGGGCTGCAGGGAAGGGACAGCTGAAAGACAAGAAAAGGAAACACACAGGTTAACGTTATTCACTACTCAACCTACTCTCATTTCATTCTCGCTAAAAGGACAACCATGTTCACCTTTGTGAGTGAGGTATTCTCCTCCTTTCCCTTGTATTTAGTTCACGGGTATCAGTACATCTAAGTCCTAAAGAACACAAGAAAACAGGTTATACTCTGACAACAGAAAAGAACTCCACCTAGTATTTGTTGGAATCTTGGTAGAACATACCCCTCCTTGTATATATTGGTATCCTTATGCTGCTTCTATGACACACTGCATTCCCCAAGTGTAGATCAATAAGAAGTGTGAATCCGAAAAGTTCTTGTTATAAAGGCACACAGAAATATCTCCAAAGTAGAAACGGTAAGACGTAGCATACAACCACTGTCCTCCGCTCTCTTAATTTGTTTCCACAAGATTCCAATTCTATTTTCCTCTCCAAATACGGCAAGGTGTAGGGCCCCACTACCTTCCGCTTTGACACTGAAAAGAACAGGACACTAGTGACCTTCTTCTGAACGGTAGCGTGTAGGAATGACCTCCCACTACGCTCCGCTCTACCGCTGTCCTTAATCCAGGTAAAACTGCACAGCCGTGCCAGTTCAATAAAACCAAAGGCTCTGTCCCACACAAAAAAAGAATCTATAACCTTATAATGCAATTCACAAGACACGCATTAAACCCCACGCGCTGTCTTTGACTATTGGGAAATGTTAGTAACACAACTCTGCTTCTACTCACTGTCTCCGTTTCCTCTCCGGTAGAGTTTGTCAGCTCAGAGTTCTCTGTAAATAATCCTCTCTATGAATGCGTCTTTGCTCCGCTCTCTCTGCTTGTAACAATGACTCCAGCCACTTCTTAACTGCAGTTCCTTAAAGTAACAAAGTATCGAGCTCCGCTCTCTCTGTTTGTAACAGTGACGCCAGCTGCTTCTTAACTGCAGTTCATTAAAGTAACAAAGTATCGAGCTCCGCTCTCTCTGTTTGTAACAGTGACGCCAGCTGCTTCTTAACTGCAGTTCATTAAAGTAACAATGTAGCTCTCTCTCTCTCGCCTCAGTATTTCAGCCTAGAAGCAGCTCTGTAATATATCAGGAACAAGAACATGAAGTGCAGCTCAAACCAACGGACTCCGATTCTCCATGAACACAACAGTACAAAATCACGAGCAATGTCAGGTGGTCCCTCCCCTCCTTTTATAGCGCCACTCCCACTACCAGGACTTCTGGGAGATGTAGTTTAACAGTTTAGGTAGGCGCCTTGCTAGTTCCTGACAGTATGTCCCCGTCCCTAGCGCCTCCTAGGACCATGCTTAGCAGGAAACCTTCGATGAAAAGTCTGCACCTCGGAACAAACCACCCCTGGCATATACTCCTCCTTGACCTTGTTCAAACACACCTGCACCCCCTTGTGAACCCTCTTCAGCATTAATACCTTTTCCTTAACAGATGGCTGAAAATGGAGATTAACAGGAATAACAACCGGCAATGTGATGGCGTCAATTCCGGAATTAGCTATGAAGGGTATCATTTCAGTGGAACTATGCCACGCCTTCTCACTGGACCTCTCCGCCCTCACCATGCAATTAACCTTCCCTGTAGGAATGATAGACTGTTTATCGTCCACTCCCTCCTTGATTGGCAGTGTCTGTCGGTTTAATGTGTCTATCTTCTGACTTCCCAACCCAGTGCAGCCGGTGACCACCTCTTTCTCTGCCAATGTGGCCACCCTAAACTGACATGCGGCTACCGCTAAAGATGAGGATGCATAAGACACCAGATGTTCCTGACAATACCCAGACAAAAAATGCACTGTTCGGGTTTTCCAGTCTATAGAAGGATTGTGGTACGTAAACCACGGCATCCCCAATATGATCTCGTATTGAGGAGCTTCTATGATGTTCAACGTTATCTTTTCCACATGTCTCCCTTCTGACACATCTATTGACAACACTACCTCAGCTGTTTTCTCAACTATTAGCCCTGATTTTATAGGCTGTCCATCTACTGCCAAAACCTCCTCTGGTATATCTCTAGGTACTCTGGGTATAGCTAAGCGAGACACTAACCCATTATCAATAAAATTACCTGTGGCTCCTGTGTCCAACATAACCCTAACTTGATGAATTTTCTGCTCACACTCTAAGGACATGTTAAGAACCAGGTGTGACTCGTTCACTCCTATCCCAGGTGAAGATAGGGAAGTGAGTCTCCAATCAGGTATCTCTTTCTCTCTGGATAACGGTGCTAACAAATTGTCTGTCTCCCTTCCTATAGTGGAAACAGCTACTCTTTTATTCTTGTTCCAACTAGAGGGGTTCTTGGGCTTAGAAGGGCATTCACGCACGTAATGTCCTTTTTTGCCACAGTACATACAAAGGCCTAATACTCTTCTGCTTTCTTTCTCATCATTGGACAGAGGGGGTCTAAGCGCTCCTATTTCCATAGGTTCTGACCCGTCCTCCGCTGTCTCTATAGCTCCAGGAGGAGTACTCACTACACGGTTGTGGCCCCTGTCCCAGTTTCTTCTATCTCCACTCCGCTCAGTCAGTCTACCATCCAGCCTTAAAACCAGATTCACCATGTCAACACACGTAGTGGGTTGGGGATCTATATGCGCCACCGCATCTTTTAATTCATCCCTTAATCCCTGATAAAACAGAGACATTCTTTTTCCCTCTGGCCATTCAGTTTCAGCCACTAATCGATTAAAAGTTGTTAAGTACGTTATTAAATCACTTCTACCCTGACGCAAAGTCAACAACTCTTTATCTGCACTGAAGTTTGTGGCCCTCCTGTCAAAAACCTTTTCGAATTCGTTCTTGAATGCGGTCCAATTAGACAAGATAGCATCGTCTCTCTTTATCAGAGGTACTGCCCAGTTAGCGGCATCCCCCACCAAATACGAAATAGCAAAGGCAACCCTTGAGTGATTTGTGGGGAAGGAAGCCGGTTTACAAGAGAAATGGAGCATCACCTGAGTCAAAAACACCTGTGTTTTACGCGGATCACCTGCATACCTTTCTGGGGTAGCCAACGGAATAGGGGGAGGAACTGTAACCTGTATTTGAGAGGGACTAGCAGAAAAGGGATTCTTGGATAACTGCTCTACTCTGTCTTTAAGTACAGCAGCCTCGGTCTTGGATGATGCCAACTCTTGTTGAACCAGGACCAAAGCCCGCATCACGTCCTCCAAGGTGGCCATATGTACAACAACCGGACCAGGCAGAATGCAATTCGTGGGCTCGTGATTCTGTCAGGCTCCACGCTGCAGGATCCGATTGTAGCACATAGGGCTCCACCTCCCGACCACACCAACACACTGATGAAAAAGCACAGTGTGTTCGAGGGATAGGGCGAGGGAAAAAATAGAACAAGGAGGGGACGGAAGGGGGCTGCAGGGAAGGGACAGCTGAAAGACAAGAAAAGGAAACACACAGGTTAACGTTATTCACTACTCAACCTACTCTCATTTCATTCTCGCTAAAAGGACAACCATGTTCACCTTTGTGAGTGAGGTATTCTCCTCCTTTCCCTTGTATTTAGTTCACGGGTATCAGTACATCTAAGTCCTAAAGAACACAAGAAAACAGGTTATACTCTGACAACAGAAAAGAACTCCACCTAGTATTTGTTGGAATCTTGGTAGAACATACCCCTCCTTGTATATATTGGTATCCTTATGCTGCTTCTATGACACACTGCATTCCCCAAGTGTAGATCAATAAGAAGTGTGAATCCGAAAAGTTCTTGTTATAAAGGCACACAGAAATATCTCCAAAGTAGAAACGGTAAGACGTAGCATACAACCACTGTCCTCCGCTCTCTTAATTTGTTTCCACAAGATTCCAATTCTATTTTCCTCTCCAAATACGGCAAGGTGTAGGGCCCCACTACCTTCCGCTTTGACACTGAAAAGAACAGGACACTAGTGACCTTCTTCTGAACGGTAGCGTGTAGGAATGACCTCCCACTACGCTCCGCTCTACCGCTGTCCTTAATCCAGGTAAAACTGCACAGCCGTGCCAGTTCAATAAAACCAAAGGCTCTGTCCCACACAAAAAAAGAATCTATAACCTTATAATGCAATTCACAAGACACGCATTAAACCCCACGCGCTGTCTTTGACTATTGGGAAATGTTAGTAACACAACTCTGCTTCTACTCACTGTCTCCGTTTCCTCTCCGGTAGAGTTTGTCAGCTCAGAGTTCTCTGTAAATAATCCTCTCTATGAATGCGTCTTTGCTCCGCTCTCTCTGCTTGTAACAATGACTCCAGCCACTTCTTAACTGCAGTTCCTTAAAGTAACAAAGTATCGAGCTCCGCTCTCTCTGTTTGTAACAGTGACGCCAGCTGCTTCTTAACTGCAGTTCATTAAAGTAACAAAGTATCGAGCTCCGCTCTCTCTGTTTGTAACAGTGACGCCAGCTGCTTCTTAACTGCAGTTCATTAAAGTAACAATGTAGCTCTCTCTCTCTCGCCTCAGTATTTCAGCCTAGAAGCAGCTCTGTAATATATCAGGAACAAGAACATGAAGTGCAGCTCAAACCAACGGACTCCGATTCTCCATGAACACAACAGTACAAAATCACGAGCAATGTCAGGTGGTCCCTCCCCTCCTTTTATAGCGCCACTCCCACTACCAGGACTTCTGGGAGATGTAGTTTAACAGTTTAGGTAGGCGCCTTGCTAGTTCCTGACACGATGCTCCAGCGCCATCCATTTTCAGGGCTAGTTGATTCGGCAGGTGAGTTGTTACACACTCCTTAGCGGATTCCGACTTCCATGGCCACCGTCCTCTTGTCTATATCAACCAACACCTTTTCTGGGGTCTGATGAGCGTCGGCATCGGGCGCCTTAACCCGGCGTTCGGTTCATCCCGCAGCGCCAGTTCTGCTTACCAAAAGTGGCCCACTAGGCACTCGCATTCCATGCCCGGCTCCACGCCAGCGAGCCGGGCTTCTTACCCATTTAAAGTTTGAGAATAGGTTGAGATCGTTTCGGCCCCAAGACCTCTAATCATTCGCTTTACCAGATAAAACTGGGGGCTCCGAGTGCCAGCTATCCTGAGGGAAACTTCGGAGGGAACCAGCTACTAGATGGTTCGATTAGTCTTTCGCCCCTATACCCAGGTCGGACGACCGATTTGCACGTCAGGACTGCTACGGACCTCCACCAGAGTTTCCTCTGGCTTCGCCCTGCCCAGGCATAGTTCACCATCTTTCGGGTCCTATCACGCACGCTCATGCTCCACCTCCCCGACAGAGCGGGCGAGACGGGCTGGTGGTGCGCCCGCCGCTGGAAGCGCGGCGGGATCCCACCTCAGCCGGCGCACGCCAGCCCTCACCTTCAATCCTACCTTACCTCACCTTCAATCCTACCTTACCTAGGCAAGGTTACGGAGAGGCATGTGAACACCTATCTCTCTCAACATCTTGAGGAGACGGACGGCCTGGACTATTCGCAATCAGGGTTCAGGCCAAACCACAGCACAGAATCAGCCCTTCAGACGGTGACCAATAACATCAAAATGGCACTGGATGAAGGCAGCTCAATGATTCTGGTGCTGTTGGACCTTTCCGCCGCTTTTGATACGGTGTCTCACACGGTGCTACTCAACCGCCTAGGCGAGGTGGGTATAGAGGGAGAGGCTCTGGCATGGATGAAGAGCTTTTTGACTGGTCGTTATCAAGAAGTTAGGCTGGGCTCCCATAAATCCACTCTTAGGGAGCTCAATAAGGGAGTGCCACAAGGCTCGTGCCTGAGTCCTACACTCTTCAATGTGTATGTGGCCCCCTTAGCCAACTTAGCAAGATCCTTCGGCTTTACCCCAGTGTCGTACGCCGACGACACCCAACTCCTCTTTCCCTTTAAAAACCTTACACATGCAATAAAAAGATCTTTTGCAGATGGCATGAGGGCCATTGCAGAGTGGATGTCATCTAACTGTCTGCAGTGTAATGTAGGGAAGACGGAGGTCATGTGTTTTGGGCAAGCGGCGACACACTGGGCATCCGACTGGTGGCCCTTAGAGCTGGGCCCTGTTCCCATCGCCAAGAGTACAGTCGGGAACTTGGGAGTGCTTTTTGATCAGCAACTCACTCTTAAAGGCCATGTTAACCAAGTTGCTGGAAACTGCTTCCGGGCTATTGGTATGTTAAGACGTGTCTTCCCCTACATACCGGACCATCACAGAAAGACGCTTGTACAGGCTCTTGTCATCAGCAGGGTTGATTACTGCAACGGTCTGCTCCTTGGAGCCAACGAGGAGCAACTCAGCAAACTGCAGGTAATCCAAAATACAGCTGCAAGGATTATCCTGAATGCTCCTCCGCGGACACCCTCATGTCCCCTGCTGATGAGACTCCACTGGCTTCCAGTGAGGAAACGAGTCCAGTTTAAAACGCTTTGTACTATCCACAAGAGCATGATAGGGGAGGGCCCAAAATACATGACCAAAATTTTCCAGCCCTACACCCCAGGGCGCCTTTTGCGCTCCAGTCATCAGCAGTTACTGCAAGTACCCAGAGTAAAAAAGACCAGACAAGGCGGCCGTGCACTAGCCCACGCCGGACCAATACTCTGGAATTCTTTGCCCCCGGAACTAAGATCTCTCCCTAGTCACCTGACTTTCAGGAAAACTTTAAAAACCTATCTGTACCCTAGAAAATAACGCCCTGTAGCTTTCCTCCTTCAGTCTGGACACACATTTTGAATCAGAACTCTCTCTGTTGCAGCAATAGCGCGGAGATGCCCCTTCGGGGGTCTAGTCTGGCGCTTTATAAGAATATAAAATAAATAAATAAATAAATAAATTGCGCCACAGGGTTTCGCTCGGCCCTCCGACTCGCGCACGTGTTAGACTCCTTGGTCCGTGTTTCAAGACGGGTCGGGTGGGTAACCGACATTGCCGCAGACCCCTGGCGCCCGGCGTGGGCCTCCCCGCCCGGTGGCGCGATGCGGTCGGGGCGCACTGAGAACAGTCCGCCCCAGTCAACAGTCGCGCCGGGAGCCGGGGGCCCCGAGGGGCGGCCGGGGACGAGTGCCCGGGGGAGGGCGCGGAGGCGGTCGAATCTCCCTCTGCCCCGCGGACACAGCGATGCTGCTGCCAGGGGGGCTGTAACACCCTCCGCCGGAGCGGAGGGCCACCTGCCACTCCGAAGCCTTCCCAGCCGACCCGGAGCCGGTCGCGGCGCACCGCCGCGGAGGAAATGCGCCCTGCGGGGGCAGGGTAGGGCCCGGGCCCCGGTCCCGCTGAGGGGATCCGGAACTCCCGGGCCACCGACCTTCCCGCCGTGTTGAATCCTCCGGGCAGACTGCA